>NW_024059643.1:0-5000 GCF_016432855.1 Salvelinus namaycush | reverse complement strand
ACATGTCAGTACATACACACAACCAGTAGGTCACATGTCAGTACAAACACACAACCAGTAGGTCACATGTCAGTACACACAACCAGTAGGCCACATGTCAGTACATACAACCAGTAGGTCACATGTCAGTACATACAACCAGTAGGTCACATGTCAGTACACACAACCAGTAGGTCACATGTCAGTACACACAACCAGTAGGTCACATGTCAGTACACACAACCAGTAGGTCACATGTCAGTACACACAACCAGTAGGTCACATGTCAGTACACACAACCAGTAGGTCACATGTCAGTACACACAACCAGTAGGTCACATGTCAGTACACACAACCAGTAGGTCACATGTCAGTACACACAACCAGTAGGTCACATGTCAGTACACACAACCAGTAGGTCACATGTCAGTACACACAACCAGTAGGTCACATGTCAGTACACACAACCAGTAGGTCACATGTCAGTACATACAACCAGTAGGTCACATGTCAGTACACACAACCAGTAGGTCACATGTCAGTATACACAACCAGTAGGTCACATGTCAGTACATACACACAACCAGTAGGTCACATGTCAGTACAAACACACAACCAGTAGGTCACATGTCAGTACACACAACCAGTAGGCCACATGTCAGTACATACAACCAGTAGGTCACATGTCAGTACATACAACCAATAGGTCACATGTCAGTACACACAACCAGTAGGTCACATGTCAGTACACACAACCAGTAGGTCACATGTCAGTACACACACACAACCAGTAGGTCACATGTCAGTACATACACACAACCAGTAGGTCACATGTCAGTACATACACACAACCAGTAGGTCACATGTCAGTACATACACACAACCAGTAGGTCACATGTCAGTACAAACACACAACCAGTAGGTCACATGTCAGTACACACAACCAGTAGGTCACATGTCAGTACACACAACCAGTAGGTCACATGTCAGTACACACAACCAGTAGGTCACATGTCAGTACACACAACCAGTAGGTCACATGTCAGTACACACAACCAGTAGGTCACATGTCAGTACACACAACCAGTAGGTCACATGTCAGTACACACAACCAGTAGGTCACATGTCAGTACATACACACAACCAGTAGGTCACATGTCAGTACACACAACCAGTAGGTCACATGTCAGTACACACAACCAGTAGGTCACATGTCAGTACATACAACCAGTAGGTCACATGTCAGTACACACAACCAGTAGGTCACATGTCAGTACATACACACAACCAGTAGGTCACATGTCAGTACATACACACAACCAGTAGGTCACATGTCAGTACATACAACCAGTAGGTCACATGTCAGTACATACAACCAGTAGGTCACATGTCAGTACACACAACCAGTAGGTCACATGTCAGTAAACACAACCAGTAGGTCACATGTCAGTACACACAACCAGTAGGTCACATGTCAGTACATACACACAACCAGTAGGTCACATGTCAGTACACACAACCAGTAGGCCACATGTCAGTACATACAACCAGTAGGTCACATGTCAGTACACACAACCAGTAGGTCACATGTCAGTACACACAACCAGTAGGTCACATGTCATTACACAAAACCAGTAGGTCACATGTCAGTACACACAACCAGTAGGTCACATGTCAGTACACACAACCAGTAGGCCACATGTCAGTACACACAACCAGTAGGTCACATGTCAGTACACACAACCAGTAGGTCACATGTCAGTACATACAACAAGTAGGTCACATGTCAGTACATACAACCAGTAGGTCACATGTCAGTACATACAACCAGTAGGTCACATGTCAGTACACACAACCAGTAGGTCACATGTCAGTACACACAACCAGTAGGTCACATGTCAGTACACACAACCAGTAGGTCACATGTCAGTACACACAACCAGTAGGTCACATGTCAGTACACACAACCAGTAGGTCACATGTCAGTACATACACACAACCAGTAGGTCACATGTCAGTACATACACACAACCAGTAGGTCACATGTCAGTACATACACACAACCAGTAGGTCACATGTCAGTACACACAACCAGTAGGTCACATGTCAGTACAAACACACAACCAGTAGGTCACATGTCAGTACACACAACCAGTAGGTCACATGTCAGTACACACAACCAGTAGGTCACATGTCAGTACACACAACCAGTAGGTCACATGTCAGTACACACAACCAGTAGGTCACATGTCAGTACACACGACCAGTAGGCCACATGTCAGTACATACGACCAGTAGGTCACATGTCAGTACATACGACCAGTAGGTCACATGTCAGTACACACGACCAGTAGGTCACATGTCAGTACACACAACCAGTAGGTCACATGTCAGTACACACAACCAGTAGGTCACATGTCAGTACACACAACCAGTAGGTCACATGTCAGTACACACAACCAGTAGGTCACATGTCAGTACACACAACCAGTAGGTCACATGTCAGTACATACACACAACCAGTAGGTCACATGTCAGTACAAACACACAACCAGTAGGTCACATGTCAGTACACACAACCAGTAGGCCACATGTCAGTACATACAACCAGTAGGTCACATGTCAGTACATACAACCAGTAGGTCACATGTCAGTACACACAACCAGTAGGTCACATGTCAGTACACACAACCAGTAGGTCACATGTCAGTACACACAACCAGTAGGTCACATGTCAGTACACACAACCAGTAGGTCACATGTCAGTACACACAACCAGTAGGTCACATGTCAGTACACAACAACCAGTAGGTCACATGTCAGTACACACAACCAGTAGGTCACATGTCAGTACACACAACCAGTAGGTCACATGTCAGTACACACAACCAGTAGGTCACATGTCAGTACACACAACCAGTAGGTCACATGTCAGTACACACAACCAGTAGGTCACATGTCAGTACACACAACCAGTAGGTCACATGTCAGTACACACAACCAGTAGGTCACATGTCAGTACACTCAACCAGTAGGTCACATGTCAGTACACACAACCAGTAGGTCACATGTCAGTACATACAACCAGTAGGTCACATGTCAGTACATACACACAACCAGTAGGGTCACATGTCAGTACAAACACACAACCAGTAGGTCACATGTCAGTACATACACCAACCAGTAGGTCCACATGTCAGTACATACAACCAGTATGGTCACATGTCAGTACATACAACCAAGTAGGTCACATGTCAGTACACACAACCAGTAGGTCACATGTCAGTACACACAACCAGTAGGTCACATGTCAGTACACACACACAACCAGTAGGTCACATGTCAGTACATACACACAACCAGTAGGTCACATGTCAGTACATACACACAACCAGTAGGTCACATGTCAGTACATACACAAAACCAGTAGGTCACATTCAGTACAACACACAACCAGTAGGTCACATGAAGTACACAAAACAGTAGGTCACATGTCAGTACACACAACCCAGTAGGTCACATGTCAGTACACACAACCAGTAGGTCACATGTCAGTACACACAACCAGTAGGTCACATGTCAGTACACACAACCAGTAGGTCACATGTCAGTACACACACCCAGTAGGTCACATGTCAGTACACACAACCAGTAGGTCACATGTCAGTACACACAACCAGTAGGTCACATGTCAGTACACACAACCAGTAGGTCACATGTCAGTACATACACACAACCAGTAGGTCACATGTCAGTAACACAACCAGTAGGTCACATGTCAGTACACACAACCAGTAGGTCACATGTCAGTACATACAACCAGTAGGTCACATGTCAGTACACACAACCAGTAGGTCACATGTCAGTACATACACACAACCAGTAGGTCACATGTCAGTACATACACACAACCAGTAGGTCACATGTCAGTACATACAACCAGTAGGTCACATGTCAGTACATACAACCAGTAGGTCACATGTCAGTACACACAACCAGTAGGTCACATGTCAGTAAACACAACCAGTAGGTCACATGTCAGTACACACAACCAGTAGGTCACATGTCAGTACATACACACAACCAGTAGGTCACATGTCAGTACACACAACCAGTAGGCCACATGTCAGTACATACAACCAGTAGGTCACATGTCAGTACACACAACCAGTAGGTCACATGTCAGTACACACAACCAGTAGGTCACATGTCATTACACAAAACCAGTAGGTCACATGTCAGTACACACAACCAGTAGGTCACATGTCAGTACACACAACCAGTAGGCCACATGTCAGTACACACAACCAGTAGGTCACATGTCAGTACACACAACCAGTAGGTCACATGTCAGTACATACAACAAGTAGGTCACATGTCAGTACATACAACCAGTAGGTCACATGTCAGTACATACACCAGTAGGTCACATGTCAGTACACACAACCAGTAGGTCACATGTCAGTACACACACCAGTAGGTCACATGTCAGTACATACACACAACCAGTAGGTCACATGTCAGTACACACAACCAGTAGGTCACATGTCAGTACAAACACACAACCAGTAGGTCACATGTCAGTACACACAACCAGTAGGTCACATGTCAGTACACACAACCAGTAGGTCACATGTCAGTACATACAACAGTAGGTCACATGTCAGTACACACAACAGTAGGTCACATGTCAGTACATACACACAACCAGTAGGTCACATGTCAGTACATACACACAACCAGTAGGTCAAATGTCAGTACATACACACAACCAGTAGGTCACATGCCAGTACTACACACAACCAGTAGGTCACATGCCAGTACATACACACAACAGTAGGTCACATGTCAGTACATACACACAACCAGTAGGTCACATGTCAGTACATACAACCAGTAGGTCACATGTCAGTACATACAACCAGTAGGTCACATGTCAGTACATACAACCAGTAGTCACATGTCAGTACACACAACCAGTAGGTCACATGTCAGTACACACAACCAGTAGGTCACATGTC
>NW_024059642.1:7500-33339 GCF_016432855.1 Salvelinus namaycush | reverse complement strand
GCAGTGCGGCTTGGTTGGGTTGTGCTTCGGAGGACGCATGGCTTTCGACCTTCGTCTCTCCCGAGCCCGTACGGGAGTTGTAGCGATGAGACAAGATAGTAATTACTAGCGATTGGATACCACGAAAATTGGGGAGAAAATGGGATATAAAAAAATAAAAACATTGTAATGGACTTAGAACATCCACTTTTTATGTTTTTCTATTTAGAAATGTTTTGGTTTTGAGAGCGAAAATTTGAAAAACGTAGGAAAAATTGTAACTGAAAAAACTAAATGGAGAAAACTGATTTCTTTGGGGGGGGTGGAATATCTCCAGGTACGTTCCAGCTGTGGGGTCACACTATCCAGGTGGACTGGGCTGAACCAGAGAAGGATGTTGACGAGGAGACCATGCTACGTGTCAGAGTGCTCTACGTCAGGTGTGTGTGTGTGTGTGAATAATGGTCCTATTATGTATGTATAACCGATAGCGACAGGCAATAAATAGCCTGGCGGTTGGAGCGATGGGCCAGTAACTGAGCTGACAAGGCAAAAATCTGTCATTCTGCCTGTGAGCAAGGCAGTTAACCCACTGTTCCCCCCGGGGGCGCGGATGACGTGGATGTCGATTTTAAGTCTCTGATTCAGAGAGGTTGGGTTAAATGCGGCAGACACAATTTCAGTTGAAGAACACATACAGATCTACAACTGACTAGGTATCTCCTTTCCCTCATATCTACCCACGCAGTCATAAATCCCCTTGGAAAGTCCGTCGGCTACGGCATGTCCGTTTGTCTGTAAAGCATACGCCGTAGCTTTTTAAATGCAGACACGAAAACCTTCTCTGGTTTATAGTTAAGAACGTTGAACTGACATTTTACTACCTGTAAAGGAATGTCGCTTCTGAAGCAGGAGTAACGTCCATCACTAGGCGAACAGGATTGTCATTCAAATAATCTCGAGCTCCCTGCACGCCGACCACTCTCTCCTACAAAAGTACTTTGATATAGTTTGACTTACCAAGACATTTAGTTGAAAGAAAACATCTTCCACTAGGAATTGACTCCTAAGATTCAATATTTCATAACGAGCTAGAGAGGAGAGGGGCACAGTATAGACAGGTCAGCCGCCAGACAGACAGACAGAACCGTGCACTGGGTCTATCTATCAGTATAGGCAGGTCAGCCACCAGACAGTCAGAACCGTGCACTAGGTCTATCTATCAGTATAGGCAGGTCAGCCACCAGACAGTCAGAACCGTGCACTAGGTCTATCTATCAGTATAGGCAGGTCAGCCACCAGACAGTCAGAACCGGGCACTGGGGTCTATCTATCAGTATAGGCAGGTCAGCCACCAGACAGTCAGAACCGTGCACTAGGTCTATCTATCAGTATAGGCAGGTCAGCCACCAGACAGACAGTCAAGAAACCGTGCACTAGGTCTATCTATCAGTATAGGCAGGTCAGCCACCAGACAGACAGTCAGAACCGTGCACTAGGTCTATCTATCAGTATAGGCAGGTCAGCCACCAGACAGACAGTCAGAACCGTGCACTAGGTCTATCTATCAGTATAGGCAGGTCAGCCACCAGACAGTCAGAACCGTACAGTAACACGGAACGCAAACCGGCTGCGCGAGTGCGCCATCGTGCATAAATGTATTTTTTGAGCCAGCTGCATTATGATTAGAATTTTGCTGTGGGGGGGGGGACACACAAAAACATTATTTCTCCGTTAATGGTTTGTCTCAACGTTAAGGATCCCAATTTCCCTTTTTTTTAACGTTTAAACTTTTACACCCCTAGCATGTGTAATGTGCGTGTGTTGGGAAAGGGGGGGAGAAGGAAACCAACCAAAACGACTCCTCTTTATGTCCCTGTTGACAACTTGACAATAAAGTAAACTTTTTTTTTTTTTTTTAGAAACCTGATGATGACGACTACTGAAGATACACTGCGACAGGAGTTCTCTAGATTCAAACCTGGCACTGTGGAGAGAGTCAAGGTATTGGTGTCTGTGTGTGTGAATGTGTTACTGTGGAATTCTTGAAAGTAATTTTATTCATCAATATTTGTGGCCTTATTTTGGTCTCAAAACTGCCTTAAATTGACCTGTTTTTAATCAGAATAAGGCCGATACGGAGTTATCTCTGTAAAGGCCAATACAATCCTTCAGGCTACTTCAAACCCTTTGAGGGTGGATATCTTGGGATTGGGTGAAAGCAACAACAAAAAAATATTTATGTGGACTGCTAAATAAATTGCAAAATATCAGTCCTCTCTTCCTTCTCTATACTCTTTTGAAAGGCCAAAAATAAATTTCTCTGTTTTCAATAGTATTTTTGTCTGTTTTCTACAGTATTTTTCTGTCTGTTTTCCAATTAGTGTTTTTCTGTTCTCCTGTAGAAATTGACAGACTATGCGTTTGTCCACTACCACTCCCGTGAGGACGCAGTGACGGCTTTACACCTGATGAACGGAGCGCTGATCGACGGAGCCACCATCGAGGTCACCCTCGCCAAGCCTGTCAGGTAAAAACAAATCAAACTTTATTTAAAATGCAACAGTAAACTGATAAAACACAAACAGATGAAAGGTAGAACCAATGGGATGTGCCCTTGAGCAAGGCGGCACTTAACCCCCATAGAACTGCTCGGCTCCAACCTCTGTTGTTTGTGTGAAAATGGATAAAGTAATCTTCTTCCTCCTTCAGTAAAGAGGGCGGGCGACGGTTCGGTAACCGTGGTTATGTCGGTAACAGTAACCTCGTGGGTCCCTACGGCGATGTGTCCTCCACCGGGAGTTTTCTCTTCCAGGGACGTGAGGATGGAGGCATGATGGGAGGAGGTAAATAAACCCCAGATGATTGACCTTGAATGAACTGACCACTTATAGAGGACATTTTACTGATTTATTAGTAGCATTTACTAGAGAAATGTGAAGTTTGACCTTAAATAAGTCTGCTAATATGCGCAAATATCTACGGGACAATTGATAGCTACAAAATGCATAGTAGCAGCAGCAGTAGTAACAGTAACAGTAGCGGCAGTAACAGTAGCAGCGGCAGTAACAGTAGCAGCGGCAGTAACAGTAGCAGCGGCAGTAACAGTAGCAGCGGCAGTAACAGTAGCAGCGGCAGTAACAGTAGCAGCGGCAGTAACAGTAGCAGCGGCAGTAACAGTAGCAGTAACAGTAGTAGTAGTAGTAGTAGTAGTAGAAGCAGTAGTAGTAGTAGTAGCAGTAGTAACAGTAGTAGTAGTAGTAGTAGTAGTAGTAGTAGTAGTAGAAGCAGTAGTAGTAGTAGTAGCAGTAGTAACAGTAGTAGTAGTAGTAGCAGTAGTAACAGTAGTAGTAGTAGTAGTAACAGTAGTAGTAGTAGTAGTAGTAGTAACAGTAGTAGTAGTAGTAGTAGTAGTAACAGTAGTAGTAGCAACAGTAGCAGTAACAGCATCAGTAGTAGTAGTAGAAGCAGTAGTAGCAGCAGTAGTAGCAGTAGTAACAGTAGTAGTAGTAGTAGCAGTAGTAACAGTAGTAGTAGTAGTAGCAGTGGTAGTAGTGGTAGTAGTAGCAGTAGTAGTAGTAGTAGCAACGGTAGTCGTAGTAGCAGTAGCAGCAATAGTAGTGGTGGTATTAGCAGTAGTAGTTGTAGTAGTAGTAGTAGTAGTAGCAACGGTAGTCGTAGTAGCAGTAGTAGTAGCAACAACATTAGTAGTAGTTGTAGTAGTAGCAGCAGTAGCAGCAATAGTAGTGGTGGTATTAGCAGTAGTAGTAGTAGTAGTAGCAACAACATTAGTAGTAGTAGTAGCAGCAGTAGCAGCAATAGTAGTGGTGGTATTAGCAGTAGTAGTAGTAGTAGCAACAACATTAGTAGTAGTTGTAGTAGTAGCAGTAGCAGCGGTAGTAGTAGTAGTAATAGCAGTGGTAGTAGTGGTAGTAGAAGCAACGGTAGTAGCAACAGTACTATTAGTAGTAGTAGTGGTGTTAGTAGTAGTAGCAGCAACAGTAGCCGTAGTGGTAGTAGTAGTAGTAGTAGTAGTAGCAACAGTAGTAGCAGCAGTAGAAGTAGCAGTAGTAGTAGTAGTAGCAACAGTAGTAGCAGCAGTAGTAGTAGCAGTAACATCAGTGGTAGTAGAAGCAACGGTAGTAGTAGTAGTAGTAGCAACAGTAGTAGCAGCAGTAGTAGTAGTAGCAGTAACAGCAGTGGTAGTAGAAGCAACGGTAGTAGTAGTAGCAACAGTACTATTAGTAGTAGTAGTGGTGTTAGTAGTAGTAGCAACAGTAGTAGTAGTAGTAGCAGTAACAGTAGCAGCAGTAGTAGTAGTAGTAGCAACAGTAGTAGTAGTAGCAATAGTAGTAGTAGTAGTAGTTGTAGTAGTAGCAACAGTAATATCAGTAGTAGTAGTAGTAGTGGCAGCAGCAGTAGTAGTAGCAGCAGTAGTAGTAGTAGTAGTGGCAGCAGCAGTAGTAGTAGCAGTAGTAGTAGTAGTAGTAGTGGCAGCAACAGTAGTGGTAGTAGCAACCAGGGATGCAAACTAGTCACCTTTCGGCTAAATTCGCCGTTTTGAATCCAAAATAGGTGACCTACGTGATTCGTGTAAATCCGATGAGAAAAGTTGAGGGGGGGCTTTGCATGACTACTGGCTGGTAGCAAACGAGTGATGCGCGTTGGGAGCCGTACTGGCTGCTGTATCCGAGGCTCAGCCAGTCGTTCACATATCAACAGAATGCAGCACTCGACTGAAGAGAGAAGAGATCGGTTAGTTTACAGCATCAGCGCGCTCTGGAAAAACAGCAGGAGAGTTGTACGGTAGTTTACCAGTTAACGTACAGCGGCCACGTCCCCTGAACGATAACTAAGAGGTGAGAAGCCTGGAACGTTATACGACTTCTTGCCGTTCCTCAAGTTATAACGTGTACGTTGTTTACTGGACCCTGGCGATCTGTGTGACATGTTAACTAGCTAACTAACTAACTACTATCTGTGAACTCATGTTTTCCCTTTACAGTATGTGGTTCATTTTCAGAATGAGAGAATTAGGTGAAAATGAGACGTTGCTTGTTAAACAAGTGTAGCTGGAGCTTGGGCCTGGTTTAAGCTGGATGCCACTATAGAGGTGAAAGGAACACCACACACTTCCCCTCTTTCTCACTTTTTCAATACTAGTGGATAAAAAGGTGTAAGCCAGGTCTACTCTCTGCCTGAAAGAGATCAATTATGCCAACAAAGGGTATTATACTCTGCTGGCACATTGTAGAACAGATGTCCACAGGCAGAAAGTGTACAATGCAGTGTAGCCCAAAGATATTGCTTTTGTTGTGTTGAACTTTGACAGTGACACGCGTGAGTGAGGGGGGATTATTACATTTTTTTACTCAGTGAATGTTATTTTTGCACTCATGTAATAGCCTTGCGCACTTGATCTATGTCTACTCTAGTGGCCACTATAATAGAGCAAAACATATAATGCCTGTTTGTTTCATTCTATTTCTACTTAAGAGTCCCCCCCCCCCCTCCAAGTGCAATATTTAGATGTGTGGTCACAAGCCTTCTATTATAAAGGATGTCATGGTAACAAGCGTTCTATTATAAAGGCTGTCATGGTCACAAGCCTTCTATTATAAAGGATGTCATGGTCACAAGTGTTCTATTATAAAGGCTGTCATGGTAACAAGTGTTCTATTATAAAGGCTGTCATGGTCACAAGCCTTCTATTATAAAGGATGTCATGGTCACAAGCGTTCTATTATAAAGGCTGTCGTGGTAACAAGTGTTCTATTATAAAGGCTGTCATGGTAACAAGTGTTCTATTATAAAGGCTGTCATGGTAACAAGTGTTCTATTATAAAGGATGTCATGGTCACAAGCCTTCTATTATAAAGGATGTCATGGTAACAAGTGTTCTATTATAAAGGCTGTCATGGTAACAAGCGTTCTATTATAAAGGATGTCATGGTCACAAGCGTTCTATTATAAAGGCTGTCGTGGTAACAAGTGTTCTATTATAAAGGCTGTCATGGTAACAAGTGTTCTATTATAAAGGATGTCATGGTCACAAGCCTTCTATTATAAAGGATGTCATGGTAACAAGTGTTCTATTATAAAGGCTGTCATGGTAACAAGCGTTCTATTATAAAGGATGTCATGGTCACAAGCGTTCTATTATAAAGGCTGTCGTGGTAACAAGTGTTCTATTATAAAGGCTGTCATGGTAACAAGTGTTCTATTATAAAGGCTGTCATGGTAACAAGTGTTCTATTATAAAGGCTGTCATGGTAACAAGCGTTCTATTATAAAGGATGTCATGGTCACAAGCGTTCTATTATAAAGGCTGTCATGGTAACAAGCGTTCTATTATAAAGGCTGTCATGGTCACAAGCCTTCTATTATAAAGGATGTCATGGTCACAAGCGTTCTATTATAAAGGATGTCATTGTAACAAGCGTTCTATTATTAAGGATGTCATGGTAACAAGCGTTCTATTATTAAGGCTGTCATGGTAACAAGTGTTCTATTATAAAGGCTGTCATGGTAACAAGTGTTCTATTATAAAGGCTGTCATGGTAACAAGTGTTCTATTATAAAGGATGTCATGGTAACAAGTGTTCTATTATAAAGGCTGTCATGGTAACAAGTGTTCTATTATAAAGGATGTCATGGTAACAAGTGTTCTATTATAAAGGCTGTCATGGTAACAAGTGTTCTATTATAAAGGCTGTCATTGTAACAAGTGTTCTATTATAAAGGCTGTCATGGTAACAAGTGTTCTATTATAAAGGCTGTCATGGTAACAAGTGTTCTATTATAAAGGCTGTCATGGTAACAAGTGTTCTATTATAAAGGCTGTCATGGTAACAAGTGTTCTATTATAAAGGCTGTCATGGTAACAAGTGTTCTATTATAAAGGCTGTCATGGTAACAAGTGTTCTATTATAAAGGCTGTCATGGTAACAAGTGTTCTATTATTAAGGCTGTCATGGTAACAAGCGTTCTATTATTAAGGCTGTCATGGTAACAAGTGTTCTATTATAAAGGCTGTCATGGTAACAAGTGTTCTATTATAAAGGCTGTCATGGTAACAAGCGTTCTATTATTAAGGCTGTCATGGTAACAAGTGTTCTATTATAAAGGATGTCATGGTAACAAGCGTTCTATTATTAAGGCTGTCATGGTAACAAGTGTTCTATTATAAAGGCTGTCATGGTAACAAGTGTTCTATTATAAAGAATGTCATGGTAACAAGCGTTCTGTTATAAAGGCTGTCATGGTAACAAGCGTTCTATTATAAAGGCTGTCATGGTAACAAGCGTTCTATTATAAAGGATGTCATGGTCACAAGCGTTCTATTATAAAGGATGTCATGGTAACAAGCATTCTATTATAAAGGATGTCATGGTAACAAGCGTTGTATTATAAAGGCTGTCATGGTAACAAGCGTTCTGTTATAAAGGCTGTCATGGTAACAAGCGTTCTATTATAAAGGCTGTCATGGTAACAAGCGTTCTATTATAAAGGATGTCATGGTCACAAGCGTTCTATTATAAAGGATGTCATGGTCACAAGCGTTCTATTATAAAGGATGTCATGGTAACAAGCGTTCTATTATAAAGGATGTCATGGTAACAAGCGTTCTGTTATAAAGGCTGTCATGGTAACAAGCGTTCTATTATAAAGGATTTCATGGCTAACTGCTATATTAGTGTATTGTTTCTTTCTCAAGACTTGAGTGTCATTTGCAGTAAAGTCTAGGCAACAAATAACATTGGATTGCTTTCTATACATTTTTTTTAGCTATGAGTTAGGTTCACATGAAGCACTTTTTATTTGACACACACGGACTGATCATGTAGATCATATTCTTTGTTGTTTAATTAGTTAGAACCTGCATTTCCCCCTAAAAGGGATGTTTCAATGCAAAAAAAACAAAAGTGTAAACCTTTTTGGGCCCTCACCAGTTTGCATCCCTGAGCAACAGTAGCAGTAGAAGTAGTAGAGGTAGCAACAGTAGTAGAGGTAGTAGCAGTAGTAGCAGCAGTAGTAGTAGCAGCAGTAGTAGAGGTAGTAGTAGCAACAGTAGTAGTAGTAGTAGTAGCAGTAGCAGTAGTAGTAGCAACATTAGTAGTAGTGACAGCAGCATTAGTAGCAGTAGTAGTAGTAGCAGCAGTAGTAGTAGTAGTAGTAGCAGCAGTAGTAGTAGTAGTAGTAGCAACAGTAGTAGTAGTAGTAGTAGTAGTAGCAACATTAGTAGTAGTAGTAACAGCAGCATTAGTAGCAACAGTAGTAGTAGTAGTAGTAGTAGCAACATTAGTAGTAGTAGTAACAGCAGCATTAGTAGCAACATTAGTAGTAGTAGTAACAGCAGCATTAGTAGCAGTAGTAGTAGTAGCAGCAGTAGTAGTAGTAGTAGTAGTAGCAGCAGTAGTAGTAGTAGTAACAGCAGCATTAGTAGTAGTAGTAGCAGCAGTAGTAGTAGTAGTAGTAGTAGTAGTAGTAGTAGTAGTAGTAGTAGTAGTAGTAGTAGTAGTAGTAGTAGTAGTAGTAGTAGTAGTAGTAGTAGTAGTAGTAGTAGCAGCAGCAGTAGTAGTAGTAGTAGTAGTAGCAGTAGTAGTAGTAGTAGTAGTAGTAGTAGTAGTAGTAGTAGTAGTAGTAGTAGTAGTAGTAGTAGTAGTAGTAGTAGTAGTAGCAGTAGTAGTAGTAGTAGTAGTAGTAGTAGTAGTAGTAGTAGTAGTAGTAGTAGCAGCAGTAGTAGTAGTAGTAGTAGTAGTAGTAGTAGTAGTAGTAGTAGTAGTAGTAGTAGTAGCAGCAGCAGTAGTAGTAGTAGTAGCAGCAGTAGTAGTAGTAGTAGTAGCAGCAGTAGTAGTAGTAGTAGTAGTAGCAGCAGTAGTAGTAGTAGTAGTAGTAGCAGCAGTAGTAGTAGTAGTAGTAGCAGCAGTAGTAGTAGTAGTAGCAGCAGTAACAGTAGTAGTAGTAGTAGCAGCAGTAGTAGTAGTAGTAGTAGCAGCAGCAGTAGTAGTAGTAGTAGTAGCAGCAGTAGTAGTAGTAGTAGTAGTAGTAGTAGTAGTAGCAGCAGTAGTAGTATTAGTAGTAGTAGCAGCAGCAGTAGTAGTAGTAGTAGTAGTAGTAGCAGCAGCAGTAGTAGTAGTAGTAGTAGTAGTAGTAGTAGTAGTAGCAGTAGTAGAAACGGTAGTAATAGTAGTAGAAACAGTAGCAGCAGTAGTAGTAGTAGTAGTAGTAGCAGCAGCAGTAGTAGTAGTAGTAGCAGTAGTAGAAACGGTAGTAGTAGTAGCAACAGTAGTAGTAGTAGTAGTAGCAGCAGTAATAGTAGTTGTAACTGTAATATCAAGAAGTACCTGTGGTGCACATTAATGTTATAAACTTATTGGTGTATGTAGGAGGAGGAGGGATGGAGGTAGGGACTCCTCTACGACCTCTCAGCCTGCCACCTCGCCTGGGGAGTCTCTACGTTGGAACAGGTCAGTGTGTCTGTGGGAAGGGAGCGTGTGGGAGTGTGTGTAATATATGATGATGATGATGGTCTGTCTGTAGGAACAGGTTGTGTGTAATATATGATGATGATGATGATGGTCTGTCTGTAGGAGCATGTTGTGTGTAATATATGATGATGATGAAGATGGTCTGTCTGTGGGAACAGGTTGTGTGTAATATATGATGATGATGATGATGAAGGTGGTCTGTCTGTGGGAACATGTGTGTAATATATGATGATGAAGATGGTCTGTCTGTAGGAGCATGTTGTGTGTAATATATGATGATGAAGATGGTCTGTCTGTAGGAACAGGGGATGTGGAGAGGTGTGTGTATCCCATCTTCGCTGGCTCCAGTCTCTCCCCCGCCAGCCTGCTGTCACTCAAACCAGGTACGTTCAATACGGATGATGATGAAGATTAGGGTTGCAAAATTTTGGTTAAAAAATCCCACGATTTCTAGAAATCCCTTTTGAAAGATTCCCAGAATCAGGAAATCCATTTTTGTATTTTTTAGAAAACCTGCTGATGATGATGATATTACATTATGATATTGTGATATTATTACTGTAATAATACTATATATTATATATGTTGTTACTAGGTCCAATTTAGTTCAGCGGTAACTCTACTAGAGTACTACTGCTATAAGAACAGCTGGGCTCTACCTGAGTACTGCCTCTACTACTAATAATACTATATAATATACTGTAATAATACTATATATTATATATGTTGTTACTAGGTCAGTTTAGTTCAGCGGTAACTCTACTAGAGTACTACTGCTATAAGAACAGCTGGGCTCTACCTGAATACTGCCTCTACTACTATATAATATACTGTAATAATACTATATATTATATATGTTGTTACTAGGTCCAATTTAGTTCAGCGGTGACTCTACTAGAGTACTACTGCCTAAAGAACAGCTGGGCTCTACCTGAGTACTGCCTCTACTACTAATAATACTATATAATATACTGTAATAATACTATATATTATATATGTTGTTACTAGGTCAGTTTAGTTCAGCGGTAACTCTACTAGAGTACTACTGCTATAAGAACAGCTGGGCTCTACCTGAGTACTGCCTCTACTACTATATAATATACTGTAATAATACTATATATTATATATGTTGTTACTAGGTCCAATTTAGTTCAGCGGTGACTCTACTAGAGTACTACTGCCTAAAGAACAGCTGGGCTCTACCTGAGTACTGCCTCTACTACTAATAATACTATATAATATACTGTAATAATACTATATATTATATATGTTGTTACTAGGTCAGTTTAGTTCAGCGGTGACTCTACTAGAGTACTACTGCCTAAAGAACAGCTGGGCTCTACCTGAGTACTACCTCTACTACTATATAATATACTGTAATAATACTATATATTATATATGTTGTTACTAGGTCAGTTTAGTTCAGCGGTAACTCTACTAGAGTACTACTGCCTAAAGAACAGCTGGGCTCTACCTGAATACTATCTCTACTCCACACCGGGACAAGAGGGCAAGCTAATGCTCATATACAAGGTGGGTATATGTCTCATTATTTAATTAATTTGTTGGTAATTAGTACCTCCGTTCATTTATTCATTCATTATTTTCACCACTTTTACTACTACTACATACCATTTAACAAACAAACATGTATACAAAGACCTAGTCTGGCTGTGACTACACAACAAGCTGTGAAAGACTTTTGAGAGCTGGTGTCAGCCAGACTAACAAAGACTGTTTGCATACTTCAATTGATGTACCTCATCATACGGAGACCTGAGAAGTAGTCTGCAAAGGCAGCCACCCAAGTTACAGCCAAACACCGGGATCGTACTGTATCTCAGCCAAACACTGGGATCGTACTGTATCTCTGAACCATGTTTTGGGGGGCATGCATCCTTTTAATTCTCTCTGTGTGTGTGTGTGTGTGTGTGTGTGTGTGTGTGTGTGTGTGTGTGTGTGTGTGTGTGTGTGTGTGTGTGTGTGTGTGTGTGTGTGTGTGTGTGTGTGTGTGTGCGTGTGTGTGTGTGTGTGCGTGCGTGCGTGTGTGTCTATGTGTGTGTGTGTGTGTCTATGTGTGTGTGTCTATGTGTGTGTGTGTGTGTGTCTATGTGTGTGTGTGTGTGTGTCTATGTGTGTGTCTATGTGTGTGTAAGTGTGTGTGTGTCTATGTGTGTGTAAGTGTGTGTATGTCTATGTGTGTGTAAGTGTGTTGTGTGTGTCTGTGTCTATTTGTGTGTAAGTGTGTTTGGTTGTGTGTGTGTGTGTGTGTCTATTTGTGTGTCTATGTGTGTGTGTGTGTGTGTGTGTGTCTGTTAGGTCGTGATCTTGTCGACGAGGAGTAGCTTCATGCCAGACAAGGTGTGTACGGTGTTGGAGGACGCTAAGGAGCTGGCAGCCCAGAATGCACTCTGGAACCTGGGTTAGTTAAACGCACGCTTACGCAGTGACTCACAACCGGTGGCACCTTTAAAATGTGGCCCGCGGTGGTTTTAGGGAACATTTTATTATTTTGGATTTTTTTTAAACGACTTCAGGTTCCACTTTAACGTTTATACCTGGTTAAAAGTATGTCGAAATTATTATGGACCTATATCATTTAAAATAACTACCCTCTATGGAATTCCCAAATGTTGCCTACCCCTGTGTTAGACAATTGACCGATTATTATTATTTTTTAATGTATTTTCTCTCTACTCCATCCCTTCCTTTCTCAGACTGTTCCTTCCTCAACGGTAGTTCCCCCGGTTCGCTCTCTCCTCCTCTTCCTCCCGTCTCCTACGGTTCTCTCTCTCCTCCTCCTGTCTCCAACAGCCCCGGGCTCCTCTCATACGCCTGTACCAGAGCCTTCCCCTACCCTCTCTCTCCCACCACTCCACAGAGACTCTATATCCCCTCTAACCAGAACCCTGCCTTCTTCTGATCGCCCCTCCATCGTCACTCGCTGTGGGAGAGGAGGGAACAGAGGAGGGAGGGTGGAGGTGGACAACCTCTCCTATGTGCCTAGTTAGTTTACTGAGCCTGTGTTGGATGTTTGGTTGGTTTAGTTTTTTGGGTTGTTTTTTTTTTTTCAAAAGACGGCCATTTTGTAATTCATATGTTAAGTTGACTCAGGGAGGGCTGCATTCATTCTGCCCACAGTGTTACTCTATGCAGCCAACGTACATGCCGAGTGGGATCCTTCGGACGTCCAACTCTGACGTCAACCCCATTTGAGAAGTTGACATTTAAAATGGTTACGGTAAGGGTTAAGAAGAGGGTTATGGTAAGGGTGGGGGTAAGGGGTAGGGGTTAAGGGTAGGGGTTAAGGGTGGGGGTAAGGGGTTAAGGGTAGGGGTTAAGGGTGGGGGTAGGGGTTAAGGGTAGGGGTTAAGGGTGGGGGTAAGGGGTAGGGGTTAAGGGTAGGGGTTAAGGGTGGGGGTAAGGGGTAGGGGTTAAGGGTGGGGGTTAAGGGTAGGGGTTAAGGGTAGGGGCAGGGGTTAAGGGTAGGGGTAAGGGGTTAAGGGTAGGGGTTAAGGGTGGGGGTAGGGGTTAAGGGTAGGGGTTAAGGGTGGGGTTAAGGGTAGGGGTTAAGGGTAGGGGTTAAGGGTGGGGGTAAGGGGTTAAGGGTAGGGGTTAAGGGTGGGGGTAGGGGTTTAGGGTAGGGGTTAAGGGTAGGGGTTAAGGGTAGGGGTTTAGGGTAGGGGTTTAGGGTAGGGGTTAAGGGTAGGGGTTTAGGGTAGGGGTTTAGGGTAGGGGTTTAGGGTAGGGGTTTAGGGTAGGGTTGTCCCAAGGACCCCACATAGCATCTATCCAAACGCCATAGATAAATAAGGTAAACAAGGGAATTATAGATCAAACTGAAGAAAACTTCATCTACTTTAGCGCTTATTTCATATCTTGGCAATAATGATACTTGAATAGTATTGACTTTTGACCATATTTATTTATAAAACATGATTTAAATATTTTATTGACTTTAAATGTACTGTATTTGTTTTTTTTTGTCATCCGCCTATTATGCTTTATCGCAGTATATTTGGGTTCTATTGTATCGTTATAATGGTCAAATATTCAAGCAATGTCAAAATTCTGTCTGAAAAAAAACCTACTTCTATTTTGTTATTCCATTAATTAATTATTTATTAGCAGCTGGTGATTTTGAACAACAAAGTGAAATCAAGTGGGCAGATCTGAATGGATAAGCGATGTATAAAGACGATCCAAAATGGCTCCGCCGCGTAATATATTTATTGACATTTAAATATTGAATACTACTATTATTATTATTATTAACATTATAAAACATATCGATCATCAACAAGACAGCGTTGCCTCTCCTAAATATTCACTTTTTATTTTGTTGTCTTTTTTTTTTAGGTCATTTAGAGTTTTTGTGCCCCCCCCAAAAAAAGTCATTTAATTAAAGGGATACTGTGGGATTTTTGCATCGAGGCCCTTTATCCACTTCCTCACAGTCAGATGAACCATTTTTTATGTCTCTGCGTCTAGTATGAAGGACACTAGAGGTAGTAGTTTTGCGAGCCAATGCTAACTAGCGTGCTAGCATATACCCATAGGCTTCCAGTCGTTGCGCTAGCGCTAGTTAGCAACTTTCTCCAAACTGCATGCAGAGACATACAAATGGTATCTACAGAGTTCATCTGACTCTGGGTCAGTAGATAAAGGGCCTCATTGCAAAAATAAAATCCAGAAGAATCCTTTTAAATGAACAAAACTGACATGTACTGTACCGGTGATACCGGTCTATATTGTCTCTCCAGTTGGTTTAGTTGACCGCCGGTAACACACACACACACCGGTAAATAAATTCAGGAAGTTCTATAATGTTTCTCCAGCGGTTGTTTTGTTTCTATGTTGTTTACCCTGGGCTGGTAGGTTTTCCTGTTGTTCTCATGAGGTGCTCAGTTTTGTGGCTGCGTCCTAAATGGCACCCTATTCCCTATATAGTACACTACTTTAGACCAGGGCCCTATTCCCTATATAGTACACTACTTTAGACCAGGACCCTATATAGTACACTACTTTAGACCAGAGCCCTATTCCCTATGTAGTGCACTACTTTAGACCAGGACCCTATATAGTGCACTATATAGGG
This sequence comes from Salvelinus namaycush, assembly GCF_016432855.1. Lineage (NCBI taxonomy): Eukaryota > Metazoa > Chordata > Actinopteri > Salmoniformes > Salmonidae > Salvelinus > Salvelinus namaycush. Next base: position 18,771 of record NW_024059642.1, on the reverse strand, counting down.
AATAGGGTCCTGGTCTAAAGTAGTGCACTATATAGGGAATAGGGCTCTGGACTAAAGTAGTGTACTATTAGGGAATAGGGCTCTGGTCTAAAGTAGTGTACTATATAGGGAATAGGGCTCTGGTCTAAAGTAGTGCACTATATAGGGAATAGGGCCCTGGTCTAAAGTAGTGCACTATATAGGGAATAGGGTCCTGGTCTAAAGTAGTGCACTATATAGGGAATAGGGCCCTGGTCTAAAGTAGTGCACTATATAGGGAATAGGGCCCTGGTCTAAAGTAGTGCACTATATAGGGAATAGGGTGCCATTTGGGAGGTATATTTTATTCTCATACACACTGTTCACTAGGAACATTTTAACTGGTTACTGAGATCATGTTGAATTTAATAAACAAATTAAATACAGTGTGTCTTGTGTTTGTGTAGTGTGTGTGACTGACTGACTGTGTAGTGTGTGTGTGTGTGTGTGTGTCTTGACTGTGTAGTGTGTTAGATCAAATCAAATGCTATTTGTCACGTGCTTCGTAAAACAACAGATGTAGACTGACAGTGACATGCTTACAGACGGGTCCTTTTCCAACAAAGAAAAAACAATTAAGATTAAACATCAAGGAAATAAATACACAGTGAATAACAAATAACAATGACGAGTAAAAGTAACATGGTTATACAGTAATCCCTCGTTTATCGCGGGGGTTACGTTCCGAAAATGACCCGCGATAAGTGAAATCCGCGAAATAGAAAACTTTTTTTTTTTTTTACAATTAGCAACTATTACATGTATACAAATACAGTGACTCACGTGTAGGCCGTTTCACTGCTCTTCAGACTGGGCCGCTGCATCCTGACTGCGCTCTGCAGTGTTCTCTTCTTCTGAAGCCCGCGGTGCAGGTGTGTTTGTTCGGGAGAAGAACATAGTGATAGGCAGCTGTTGTCGCTCTTTTTTCTTCTTTGCAAAAAGATCCTTGTACACCGACATGCCACCATCGATTACGTTGGAGAACTGTAATGAACGGCTCATCAAAGGGTCCCATTCCTCAGCTACTCGCTTAAGTTCAGTGGCCATTCGCACCATGGTTGCTAAGCGACCAAGCGTTAGTCCTTCCTCCTCATCTCTCGTGTCCTCTTCTCCCTCTTCTCTTTCATCGTCGCTTTGTGGCTTTGTCATTTCTGCCAGCTCTGCATCGGTCAGCGGCTGTGCGTCTCCATCAATCAGGGCGTTTATGTCATCCGGACTCATGTCATTAGATAGAGAGATAGATAGGTAGCATAGGTAGAGAGATAGGTAGCATCTTCCGCCGTTTGGGCCCATCCGCAGGTGCTTTTGTCGGTCCAGGCCGTTTCGTCGACATTATGGGTTTAGGAGATGTTCGAAATTACAAGATAATTTGGCCAACTTAATGTAAATTTGCCAAGCTGTTTTATGTACGTACACATAACTGCACGAGACGACAAAATGATAGCACAATTCGTAGCATGTTTTGATACAAGAAGCGGGAGTGAGTTTTTAGCGAATCAGAATGCAGAGCACAATGCACCAAAAAAAAAAAAAAAATGCATTATGAAAATCCGCGAAATAGCGAATCCGCGATAAGTGAACCGCGAAGTGGCGAGGGATCACTGTATACAGGAAGTACCAGGTAATAACATGGTTATATACAGGGAGTACCAGGTAATAACATGGTTATATACAGGGAGTACCAGGTAATAACATGGTTATATACAGGGAGTACCAGGTGATAACATGGTTATATACAGGGAGTACCAGGTAATAACATGGTTATATACAGGGAGTACCAGGTGATAACATGGTTATATACAGGGAGTACCAGGTGATAACATGGTTATATACAGGAAGTACCAGGTAATAACATGGTTATATACAGGGAGTAACAGGTGATAACATGGTTATATACAGGGAGTACCAGGTAGTAACATGGCTATATACAGGGAGTACCAGGTGATAACATGGTTATATACAGGGAGTACCAGGTGATAACATGGTTATATACAGGGAGTACCAGGTGATAACATGGTTATATACAGGGAGTACCAGGTGATAACATGGTTATATACAGGGAGTACCAGGTAGTAACATGGCTATATACAGGGAGTACCAGGTGATAACATGGTTATATACAGGAAGTACCAGGTGATAACATGGTTATATACAGGGAGTACCAGGTGATAACATGGTTATATACAGGGAGTACCAGGTGATAACATGGTTATATACAGGGAGTACCAGGTGATAACATGGTTATATACAGGGAGTACCAGGTGATAACATGGTTATATACAGGGAGTACCAGGTGATAACATGGTTATATACAGGGAGTACCAGGTAATAACATGGTTATATACAGGGAGTACCAGGTAATAACATGGTTATATACAGGGAGTAACATGGTTATATACAGGAAGTACCAGGTAATAACATGGCTATATACAGGGAGCACCAGGTGATAACATGGTTATATACAGGGAGTACCAGGTGATAACATGGTTATATACAGGGAGTACCAGGTAATAACATGGTTATATACAGGGAGTACCAGGTGATAACATGGTTATATACAGGGAGTACCAGGTAGTAACATGGCTATATACAGGGAGTACCAGGTGATAACATGGTTATATACAGGGAGTACCAGGTGATAACATGGTTATATACAGGGAGTACCAGGTGATAACATGGTTATATACAGGGAGTACCAGGTAGTAACATGGCTATATACAGGGAGTACCAGGTGATAACATGGTTATATACAGGAAGTACCAGGTGATAACATGGTTATATACAGGGAGTACCAGGTGATAACATGGTTATATACAGGGAGTACCAGGTGATAACATGTTTATATACAGGGAGTACCAGGTGATAACATGGTTATATACAGGGAGTACCAGGTAATAACATGGTTATATACAGGGAGTACCAGGTGATAACATGGTTATATACAGGGAGTACCAGGTAGTAACATGACTATATACAGGGAGTACCAGGTAGTAACATGACTATATACAGGGAGTACCAGGTGATAACATGGTTATATACAGGGAGTACCAGGTGATAACATGGTTATATACAGGGAGTACCAGGTAATAACATGGTTATATACAGGGAGTACCAGGTGATAACATGGCTCTATACATGGAGTACCAGGTAATAACATGGATATATACAGGGAGTACCAGGTAATAACATGGTTATATACAGGGAGTACCAGGTAATAACATGGTTATATACAGGGAGTACCAGGTGATAACATGGTTATATACAGGGAGTACCAGGTAGTAACATGGCTATATACAGGGAGTACCAGGTGATAACATGGTTATATACAGGGAGTACCAGGTAATAACATGGCTATAAACAGGGAGTACCAGGTAATAACATGGTTATATACAGGGAGTAACATGGTTATATACAGGAAGTACCAGGTAATAACATGGCTATATACAGGGAGCACCAGGTGATAACATGGTTATATACAGGGAGTACCAGGTGATAACATGGTTATATACAGGGAGTACCAGGTGATAACATGGTTATATACAGGAAGTACCAGGTGATAACATGGCTATATACAGGGAGTACCAGGTAATAACATGGTTATATACAGGGAGTACCAGGTGATAACATGGTTATATACAGGGAGTACCAGGTAATAACATGGTTATATACAGGGTGTTCTAGAGGCGAAAGAAACGCACACCTGTTTAGGAGAGGTGCTCGCTAGCAGAGTAGAACACTTGAAAAATTAAAAGGAGAGCTGCACACTCTAGGAGCTCAGATGCAATAATTGAATAACCAACGTTTCGACGGAGTACCAGTACCGAGTCGATGTGCAGGGGAACAAGGTAATGGAGGTAGCTTTTTACATATAGGTCCAGGGTGAAGTAACTAGGCAACAGGATAGATGATTGACAGTAGCAGCAGCGTATGTGATGAGTCAAAAGAGTTGGTGCAAAAAAAGGTAAAAGCAGATAGTTAAATAAATAGCTACCCAGACTAACTATTTAACTAATTACTGTATATAGCAGTCCTATGGCTTGGGGGGGTGGGGGGGAGCTGTTCAGGATCCTGTTGGTTCCAGTCTTGGTGCATCGGTAGCACTTGCCGTGTGGTAGCAGAGAGAACAGTCTATGGTGACTTGTGTGGCTGGAGTCTGACAGTTTTTAGGGCCTTCATCTGACACCCACAGTAAGAGATTCAGAAGGGTGATGCTCTCTATGGGTTACTGATGAGGAGACAGTATGAGATTCAGGAGAGTGATGCTCTATGGGTTACTGATGAGGAGACAGTAAGAGATTCAGAAGGGTGATGCTCTCTATGGGTTACTGATGAGGAGACAGTATGAGATTCAGGAGAGTGGTGTGTGGTGTGAGCATGCTACAAGTACACTCCAGGTCTTAGTTCCTCAGTCTGCCTCTACCTCCTAAAATATAATACACATTTCTCCAGGTCTTAGTTCCTCAGTCTGTCTCTACCTCTTAAAACATGACACACATCTCTCCATATCCACCATACAAACTCTAAAAGAAGATAGGCCTTCGTAGCAAATGTAATTATCACACACACACACACACACAGTCTATCCACACAGCAACACAGTAGCAGACTCATGGTGAGATGAATGCATATCAGAGACAGTCTGAAACAGCAGCGGTGTAAAATCCCTGAGGAAGCCAGGCTAGTAGAAAAGCCACATTACAACCTATGTTGTCATAATTGTGTTGTTTGCTCTATAACACATTAGTTCATACGCCACCGTAATATACAATAAGACCCGCGACAACAGTCACACGGTGGCGGAATAAATTCATACGTTTGTTTCATCACAAAACCGGACTGCAACATTTAACTGGCTTAATTTGCCGGACCCGAGGAAGAGTAGCTGCTGCCTTGGCAACAGCTAATGGGGATCCATAATAACCATCTGTCCGGTGAATTCCACAAATCAAATATTGCACATAACAAACAGTTATCCTCACCTGCGGCATGGTCAAGGAATTACAGCCAAGTCAGCACGAAGACAACAGGAGCACTGCCTCCTGAAACATTTAGACATCATTAAATCAACTAGTTTAATACACTGACAACAAACTCAACAATAAATATATACGGTGCATTAGGAAAGTATTCAGACCCCTTTGACTTTTTCAACATTGTTACGTTACAGCCTTAATCTAAAATGGATTCAATTGTTTTTTCCCCTCATCAATCTACACACAATACCACATAATGACATCACAATACCCCATAATGACATCACAATACCCCATAATGACATCACAATACCCAATAATGACATCACAATACCCCATAATGACATCACAATGCCCAATGACGACAAAGCAAAAACAGGTTTTTAGAAATGTTTGTACATTCATGAAAAAAATAACTAAATATCACATTTACATAAGTATTCAGACCCTTTACTCAGTACTTTGTTGAAGCACCTTTGGCAGCGAATACAGCCTTGAGTCTTCTTGGGTATGACGCTACAAGCTTGGCACACCTGTATTTGGGGAGTTTCTCCATTTCTTCACTGCAGATCCTCTCAAGCTCTGTCAGGTTGGATGGGGAACGTTGCTGCACAGCAATTTAAAGGTCTCTCCAGAGAGGTTCGATCAGGTTCAAGTCCGGGTTTGGCTGGTACACTCAAGGACGTTCAGAGACTTGTCCCGAAGCCACCCCTGCCTTGTCTTGGCTGTGTGCTTAGAGTCGTTATCCTTTTGGAAGGTGAACCTTCGCCCCACTGTGAGGTCCTGAGTGCTCTGGAGCAGGATTTCATCAAGGATCTCTCTGTACTTTGCTCCGTTCATCTTTGCCTCGATCCTGACTAGTCTCCCAGCCCCTGCCGCTGAAAAACAGCCCCACAGCATGATGCTGCCACCACCATGCTTCATCGTAGGGATGGTGCCAGGCTTCCTCCAGATGTGACACTTGGTATTCAGGCCAACGAGTTCAATCTTGGTTTCATCAGACCAGAGAATCTTGTTTCTCATATGTCTGAGAGTCCTTTAGGTGCCTGTTGGGAAACTCCAAGCGGGCTGTCATGTGCCTTTTACTGAGGAATGGCTTCCGTCTGGCCACTCTACCATAAAGGCCTGATTGGTGGAGTGCTGCAGAGATGGTTTTCCTTCTGTAAGGTTCTTTCATATCCACAGACAAACTCTCCATCGGTTTCATTCGACCTCATGACTTGGTTTTTGCTATGTTTTTGCTCTGACATGCTCTGTCTACTGTGGGACCTTATATAGACAGGTGTGTTCCTTTCCAAATCATGTCCAATCAATTTAATTTACCACAGGTGGACTCCAATCAAGTTGTAGAAACATCTCAAGGATGATCAATGGAAACAGGATGCACCTGAGCTCAATGTCGAGTCACATAGCAAATGTAAATAAGTTATCTTAAAAAAATAAAATCTTTTAAAATAAATTAGCAAATATTATGGTGTATTGTGTGTAGATTGATAAGGAAAAACATTCATTTAATCAATTTCAGAATAAGGCTTTTAACGTAACAAAATGTGGATAAAGGGAAGGGGTGTGAATACTTTCCGAATGCACTGTATGCTTAGTTTAGTACACTGAAAACAAACTTAAAGATACCAATCAATGTTGCTGACTATGTGGCTGGCCACGGTACTGATTTCTGTCTGTGTGTGTGTGTGTGTGTGTGTGTGTGTGTGTGTGTGTGTGTGTGCGTGCGTGTGCGTGTGCGTGCGTGCGTGCGTGTGTGTGTGTGTGTGAGACTCACCCTTCAGTGTACAATACTAGTTGAACTCCAATCCTCTTCTCTTTCATGTTGACAAAGCGATCTATTGTTCTGTCCTACAGTACACTTTTAGTTTCTGTTGTCATAGGCTACCTAGCTAAAAATGCTTTGCTAGCCTGACTTCCTCGCATGGGCAACAATGAACCGGCTACGTTAGCTAGCTAGTTAACGTTAGCCTGCTAGGCTACGTATTGAACTTCAGTCGTCTCTGGCCGGTGGAACAACATATTAATTTATGGTTAGGTCTGAATCGCCGTCATAATCATTGGCCTGTACAGAGAAATAAGCCAAAACCACAAGTCCAATTTCCAGTTTCTCCATCCATGGCTTAAGCAAAGGGATAAATTAGCAAGATAGCTACTGAAGGACGGCAACACAAGCAGACCAAAAACAGGTACGTTTTTCTGAAAATGCAGTTTTGCAAAGGAAGGGCTTTTTTTATTGAAGATTTAAAACATACGATATACTTGCAGTGAAGCCGCTCAACGACTGCATCACATTAGTCATCTAACAGACTCCCATCTAACAGACTCCCATCTAACAGACTCCCATCTAACAGACTCCCATCCAACAGACTCCCATCTAACAGACTCCCATCTAACAGACTCCCATCTAACAGACTCCCATCCAGAGCGACACACAGATGCGACCAGGGTCAACGCCCACAAGGTCAAAAACAGGGACCTGAACCAGCGACTTATCAGCCACCTGCCCTCCAAGATCCCCCCCCCCCCCCCCCCCCCCCCCCCCCCCCCCCCCACAGTTCCCCAAGAGCTGCCCCTCAACCATCTGAGACCCCCCCCCCCCACAGTTCCCCAAGAGCTGCCCCTCAACCATCTGAGACCCCCCCCCCCACAGTTCCCCAAGAGCTGCCCCTCATCCATCTGAGACCCCCCCCCCCCCCCCCCTACCAGGACAACCCACAGTTGAGCTCAGCTTAACGCTGATTGGCAACAACAACAAATATATAAAACATTTGCTGGCATCATTCAATCCAATGCTAAGCCGACAATATGTTATACTCTTTGAGTCCAGACAGCATCAGATACATGAGCTACATATAGACAGATGGGTTTCCCTCGCTGACATCACCCTCGCTCGGATCATTTAGTCGGTGAGATTCAGCCACTTGCAAATTGATGGAAAATATTATGGTAAACACAGAGCGAGATGAAAGATAAATGGTTTTAATAGTTTTTTATGTATTTATTGGGCAAATAGTTTGGGGAAAGCCTGTGGCTTCCCTTGGCATCCACGAATACACGCCACTTCTCTAAAAAGTCCACTTTTAATAGCACTTTTAAAATAACATTTGGTGAGTGGTGTTTCAATAATAGAACTTTGTTTAATTTAGGTTGACTCCTCTTGACTTCGTCTGAAACCTAAATGGAGTTTCCTTTCACCTTGCCAGAAGACACACGCAGATATATACATGTCTTGTTATTTATTTCAGTTTAGGAGACTGAAATGGAGTCCCTCTCCGGGGCAAAGACTGAAATGGAGTCCCTCTCCGGGGCAAAGACTGAAATGGAGTCCCTCTCCGGGGCAAAGACTGAAATGGAGTCCCTGTGTGAAACCAGTATGTTTAGGAGCCTGAAATGGAGTCCTGTGTTCTGTGTGAAACCAGTATGTTTAGGAGCCTGTGGGTCATTGGACTACTATGTACAGGTCTGGACATTATGGAACCATTTATTTAAGAGGACCACAATGAAAATAAGTTTATAAACTTGTTTTGTGTTGGCCTCAATTATTTTTTAAATGCATATACCACGTGTTGTGTTTTAAGTGATAAAATCTTGTCAGGGTCAAATATGTGAGAATGACAATGTGTCTCAGTAAGACCAAAATAACGGTGTTCCAAAAAAGGTCCAGTTGCCAGGACCACAAATACAAATTCCATCTAGACACCGTTGCCCTAGAGCACACAAAAAACTATACATACCTCGGCCTAAACATCAGCGCCACAGGTAACTTCCACAAAGCTGTGAAGAATCTGAGAGACAAGAAGGGCCTTCTATGCCATCAAAAGGAACATAAAATTCAACATACCAATTAGGATCTGGCTAAAAATACTTGAATCAGTCATAGAGCCCATTGCCCTTTATGGTTGTGAGGTCTGGGGTCCGCTCACCAACCAAGAATTCACTAAATGGGACAAACACCAAATTGAGACTCTGCATGCAGACTCTGCAAAAATATCCTCAGTGTACAACGTAAAACACCAAATAATGCATGCAGAGCAGAATTAGGCCGATACTCACTAATTATCAAAACCCATAAAAGAGACGTTAAATTCTACAACCACCTAAAAGGACGCGATTCCCAAACTTTCCATAACAAAGCCATCACCTACAGAGAGATGAACCTGGAGAAGAGTCCCCTAAGCAAGCTGGTCCTGGGGCTCTGTTCACAAACACAAACACACCCCGCAGAGCCTCAGGACAACAGCACAATTAGACCCAACCAAATCATGAGAAAACAAAAAGATAATTACTGGACACATTGGAAAGAATTAACAAAAAAACAGCAAACTAGAAATACTATTTGGCCCTAAACAGAGAGTACACAGTGGCAGAATACCTGACCACTGTGACTGACCCAAACTTAAGGAAAGCTTTGACTATGTACAGACTCAGTGAGCATAGCCCTGCTGTTGAGAGAGGCCACCGTAGACAGACCTGGCTCTCAAGAGAAGACAGGCTATGTGCTCACTGCTCACAAAATGAGGTGGAAACTGAGCTGCTCTTCCTAACTTCCTGCCAAATGTATGACCATATTAGAGACACATATTTTCCTCAGACTACACAGACCCACAAAGAATTAGAAAACAAATCCAATTTTGATAAACTCCCATATCTACTGGGAGAAATTCCACAGTGTGCCATCACAGCAGCAAGATGTGACCTGTTGCCACAAGAAAAGGGCAACCAGTGAAGAACAAACACCATTGTAAATACAACCTATATTTATGTTTATTTATTTTACCTTTTGTACTTTAAGTATTTGCACATCATTACAACACTGTATATAGACATAATATGACATTTGAAATGTCTTTATTCTTTTGGAACTTTTGTGAGTGTAATGTTTACTGTTCAATTTTATTGTTTATTTCCCTTTTTTTGGCAATGTAAATACATTTTCCCCATGCCAATAAAGCACATTGAATTGAATTGAGAGGGGGGGCAAACAGAGACAGGGGAGGAGAGGGGGGAGGGGGCAAACAGAGACAGGGGAGGAGAGAGGGGGGGGGCAAACAGAGACAGGGGAGGAGAGAGAGGGGGGGGGGGGCAGACAGAGACAGGGGAGGAGAGGGGGGGGCAGACAGAGACAGGGGAGGAGAGAGAGGGGGGGAAGACAGAGACAGGGGAGGAGAGAGAGAGGGGGGGCAGACAGTGACAGGGGAAGAGAGAGAGGGGGGAAACAGAGACAGGGGAGGAGAGAGGGGGGGGGCAGACAGAGACAGGGGAAGAGAGAGAGGGGAGGAGAGAGAGGGGGGGCAAACAGAGACAGGGGAGGAGAGAGAGGGGGGGGCAGACAGAGACAGGGGAGGAGAGAGAGGGGGGGGCAGACAGAGACAGGGAAGGAGAGAGAGGGGGGGGCAGACAGAGACAGGGGAGGAGAGACAGGGGGGGGGGCAGACAGAGACAGGGGAGGAGAGGGGGGGGGGGCAAACAGAGACAGGGGAGGAGAGAGAGGGGGGGCAGACAGAGACAGGGGAGGAGAGAGAGGGGGGGAAGACAGAGACAGGGGAGGAGAGAGAGAGGGGGGGCAGACAGTGACAGGGGAAGAGAGAGAGGGGGGAAACAGAGACAGGGGAGGAGAGAGGGGGGGGCAGACAGAGACAGTGGAAGAGAGAGAGGGGGGGAAACAGAGACAGGGGAGGAGAGAGAGGGGGGGGGCAAACAGAGACAGGGGAGGAGAGAGAGGGGGGGGGCAGACCGAGACAGGGGAGGAGAGAGAGGGGGGCAGACAGAGACAGGGGAGGAGAGACAGGGGGGGGGCAGACAGAGACAGGGGAGGAGAGAGAGGGGGGGGGGGGACAGAGACAGGGGAGGAGAGAGAGGGGGGGGGACAGAGACAGGGGAGGAGAGAGAGGGGGGGCAGACAGAGACAGGGGAGGAGAGAGAGGGGGGGGGACAGAGACAGGGGAGGAGAGAGAGGGGGGGCAGACAGAGACAGGGGAGGAGAGAGAGGGGGGGCAGACAGAGACAGGGGAGGAGAGAGGGGGGGGGGGCAAACAGAGACAGGGGAGGAGAGAGAGGGGGGGGCAAACAGAGACAGGGGAGGAGAGAGACGGGGGGCAGACAGAGACAGGGGAGGAGAGAGAGGGGGGGGCAAACAGAGACAGGGAAGGAGAGAGATGGGGGGGGGGGGGCAGACAGAGACAGGGTAGCAGACAGTAGAGGAAAGAGAGTAATGAGTAGATAGTCTATCTAAAAATATATATATTCCTTTTGCCTCAAGGTATAGACTGCCTTC
>NW_024059642.1:0-2500 GCF_016432855.1 Salvelinus namaycush | reverse complement strand
TTTTATTTCCAAAAGCCAAGAAGAAAAATACATGACATTACTCTATAAGGACTGAATGGTAACATAATTCTGCCAAGCTTGATACAACTTCAACTAGCACTTACGTGTCAAGTGAGAGGTGTCAAAGCCCATTAGCCCAACAATGGCAGGAGAGTCGAATAGTCTACCCCAACCAAATGGAGAGGCCTTAGAAGCTGCCTCCCGCTGTTCAGAGGTAATTAAAATACAGTACCCTGTGAGTGTAAAGAATGATAAGGGAAGAAAAGATCACAAAATGAAGCTCCTTATGGAAAATCAAGAGACACTTTTTGCTGACTATTACAAAAATGGGAACATCAGCAACCTTATCTTCCACACAAACCATCCCCTGGCATGGCACAGTGCTATATTAGCACACTACCCCTCTGTTAAGAGAGGGGGGGTTAACGAGGGGTGGAAACTCAGGATACTTGACAACGAGGACGAGGAGTCAGCTAATATAAATCTCTATAAGTCTGGAACAGTAATTGTACAGGGCAACCCCAAACAGTTTCAGCTGGACTTTCACCTAATCAAAGAATTAGCCCAGCAGGAGAAGCTCTCCCTTGATAAAGATACCCCCACCCCAAGCGGGTCAGACCAGACCTCTTCATCATATAACCCCACAGACGAGCAACCCTCAGCAGACAGTCAACCTCCCAGTACAGAGTACTTCTTCCTCATTGAAATGAAGGATAAATTCACCCAGCTGGAGGTAAGGCAGGTGGAGCTAGAACAGCAGGTGATTACACTCCAGTCAGCACAGACCCAGACAACAGTCCAGCACAACAACACCCCCTTAACCAGACCCGGAGTGCTGGAGGTGGAGAGAGACATATCTGCACTCTGGACAGTGGTGAGACAACTTCAACAGGAGAAAGAGCAGGAGCAGGAGCAGAACAGAGCACTAGAGGAGAGGATCAGACTGCTGGAGGAGAGGGAGAGGGGGATGGAGGAGAGGATCAGACTGCTGGAGGAGAGGTTGAGGGGGACGGCGTGCGACAGAGAACAACCCACTAGAGAGCTGGCCATCCCCACAGAGAAGCCAGCAGAACAGCCCACCTCAGCACCCGACAAAAGTCTCGACACCACAGCAGAACAGTCCACACCAGACCCTGACCATAGAGTCGACATCACAGCAGAACAGACAAAAGAAAAACCCCAAGCCCAGCAGCTCTCACCCCCTCTGAGCACCCCCCCTGTCAGCCACCCTGATAGCCCTCCTGACAACCCCCCCACACCCACTGAGGACAAACACAAGACACAGATTGTTCTCCTTATGGACTCAAATGGGAAATATATAGAAGAAAAAAAACTTTTTCCCAAACACAGTGTGTCTAAACTCTGGTGTCCAAACACCCAGCGCGCCCTAGACCTTCTGTCTGAGGACAAACTAGGCTCACCCAGCCACATAATAATACACACAGGCACAAACGGCCTGAGAGCACAGCAGGAAAGGGTGGCCACAGCACTGAAGGGAGTGATTGAAAAAGCTTCTTCTACTTTCCCCAACGCACAAGTGGTTATCTCCATTCTGCTACCACGAAAAGACTTCCACCCTGCTACAATACAGCGGGTAAACGCAAGCATTTCCCGTGACTGTGCCTCAAAACCAAATGTTTTCCTGGCACACCACTTCACCCTGGACTTGAACAGCCTCTATGACCAGGTCCACCTCTACAAGGCAGCAGTGCCCACCTTTGCCCGGACTCTAAAGGACATCGCTCTCAAACGCAGCCCCAACACTTCACACAGGAGCAACAGATCAAGAGACACCCCACCCAGACCAGCGAGACACCCTCCAAGACCTGCAGGACCCCCCCCTGGACCTACACATAGAGGACCCACACCAAGAGGACTTACATCCAGACCACAGCACCCCCAGACACATTCACATTCACACCCCCACCCCAACCAATCAACACCCCCCCACATCAACCATGCCCACACCCCATTTAGGCCCCCTCAGATCAGACCTATGCCACTCCTGCCCACCCCATGCACCCCACCCCCGCAAAGAGGGCATCAACATGGAAGTCACACATACGCCCAGGTAGTGAGCGGGCAAACAGGCCCAACCCCCACTCTTACACTCGCCCAAGCCAACGGCATGTACCAGATGCTCAGCAGGCTCTGCTCACACTTACTGGCCTGAGGCCAAACCACACGGCCAACAACATTGGACACTTTATGGAACAAAAAGCCTTCACTATATCATCCTGGAATATCCAAGGCCTGAGGTCATCTGCCTTTGGCCTAAAGAGCAGGAACCCGGACTTCACCAAAGAAATCGGTAATGCAGACATTGTCATCCTGCAAGAAACATGGTATAGCGGAGACGGACCCACTGGTTGCCCTCTAGGTTACAGAGAGCTGGTAGTCCCATCCACCAAACTACCAGGTGTGAAACAGGGAAGGGACTCAGGGGGAATGCTAATTTGGTATAGAGCAGACCTAACTCACTCCATTAAATTAATCAAAA